>NC_092168.1:11641295-11678795 GCF_045791955.1 Oncorhynchus clarkii lewisi
ACTTTTGTAGCAACCAATTCTTTCTATTGGTTTGCCATAGTGCAAACTGTGTTATTTGTAAGACAGAGTTTAAACGTGGTTTTAACATTCATACTTTTCAAAATATATTTATCTGTCTTAAACACATCTCAATGTGTAGACTGCATTCATTGTGCCTCCGGTTCAAGTCCTCCTGTCCAGTAATGTTGATTTACAATAAGAATAATTCAAGTGAGTAGGGCAGTTCAGGCAGTTGAATGGTGGTAAAGCTATGATTAAAAGTTGAATAAGAATGCACTGTTGCTGTGTGTGTGCATGGTGTTTATGGCATTATGCATGAAGGCCAGTTCAGACTGAGACCTCAGCTATAGTTTTCCAAGCCCTTTCAAAAGTCGTTGAGGATTCCCGGTTTCACTCTCAAACATTGCTTATATGATTATCACACCGATAGGTAAGCGTAGCTGTAAAATCTTGGGGGGGAAATGAGTCTGTGTGTGTGTGTGTGTGTGCACCTATGTTTCTGACCTGGGTTGAAATATGATTTGTTTTCTTTTCAGTACTTAAGCTGTGCTTGCCTGGTGCAATGGAATCAATGGATTATTCCCCAAAGTGCAAACCCCACCTGTCTCCATCAAACAGTCAAAGTATTTGAAAGCAAACTAATACTATTTGAACCCAGGTCTGGTGTATGCGTGTCCATCCATGTCTGTATGTTTGAATAACTGGACGGAGCGTGTAACATTTAACAGTTTTGTGGGAACATGTGGCGTACTTTAGGCTACTATGTCCACTCCCAAGTCGAACAGGCGTTGTGTTCCTACATCCATGTGGTTTTAGGCCATTGTGGCTGCGAACATGTGATTGGAGGAGGGAAGAAAAAAAAAATGAAAAGAAAAAAAAATGAACGAGACATGTCCGTGGTGGAAGCGCTGCTCAGCGAATGAACGGGCATTTCTTTAGCCGCTATTCTGGCTCTATTGCACCGTGTTCTGCAGAAAGCACTGGTAGTGGTGGATGGATCTGTCCCAAAGTCCAGGGGGGAGACCCTGGCTGAGCCCCTCCCCCTCACCGGCAGAGCTCTCGCTCACGAGCAGCCGCATCGGTCCACCACCATGGAGGGGATCTTGCCGTAGATTATCTGCTCTTTGCGGTTGAAATAGAGCATGTTGATGGGGGACATCTTGGTGGGGGTGCAACAGGGCCCGGCAGTGCCGCGAGGGTTAGCCTTGTTCACCAGGTGGGTGTGGGGGTACTTCTGCAGGTGCATGTACTCGCACTCACCAGAGCAGTAGTTGGCCTTGTAGCGCTTGGGGGCAATAATCCAGTCCCAGCCAAAGTCTTCAAAGTCTACCGTGAGCGGGTAGCGGCAACAGCGGGACTCGGGGGAGTTCTCGTCACAGTCCAGGCCCGAGTCTCTCCTGAAGCGCTTTGGGCCCTCTGAAATCGTCACCTCCATGAAGGGTTGCTGTAAAGGCACAATACGGAATGGTTGAAAACCAGAAACATATTTGATTTTGCCTCTCCAATAAAACATTGCTTTATTAATAAAGGTAAAAAATAAAATAAAAAATTGCTGAACAAGATTTCAAACCTGGTGTTGTGATACTTTGAGCCACTGAACATGTGTGTGTGTGCGTGTGTGTGTGTGTGTGTACTTATATCCTTGTGGGGACCTAAAATCCCCAAAAGTCCCCACAGGGATAGTAAAACAAGGAAAGTTCTCCCTCGTCATGAGGACATAGGCTATTTTAAGCTTAGGGGTTAGGTTTAGGGGCGAGAGTGACAAATAGGGTAAGGATTTAGGGTTTGGGTTACAGGTTAGGGTTAAGGTTTAGGGATAATCGGATTTTGAATGGAAAACAATTGTAGTTCCCCATGAGGATAAAAGAACAAAGTGTGTGTGTGTGTGTGTGTGTGTGTGTGTGTGTGTGTGTGTGTGTGTGAGAGAGAGAGAGAGGCTGTAGGCAATTACTCTGATTAGCACAGTCACACAGAGGACTTCAGGAATTTCTGGCCATGTAAATAATGTGAACTTTTATGTAATCAGGTGATAGAACATGATATTATTGGTGGCCAGGGAAACTATTCTGTCATCCTTTAATGAGGTCTGTGTGTTAATACTAAAGATTCTAAAGTACTTTGAAAATGTGATTGTTAGCTAAACATAAAAGCACATGAGAGCAAGTCTTAGGATGCCAAGACCCCTCTGATCAACAACTGGTATTTGAAGCCAAATGAGTCTTGCCACACAATTTGACACAAAAATGTATTTGCACTCTTGACAAGGGTGGTACGTGTTGATATTGCATCATTACGCATTAATACATGGGTTATAGATTATTTCACATAGATCCCACGGGGATAAGTTACAAAACTATTTGTAAATTGCTTCGATGGGAGATCAATCTAAACTCACCAGTCCTTCTCCCGCTTCTGCTGAGGTAACCGCCAGATCATTTCCCTTCGAGTCGAACGCATTAATCTCGATCCCCCAATTCGTCTCCGGCTGCCGCAGCCATACGGACAGCACTTGTTTCACGTCGATACTTTGCCAAGAGCTGACTCCTGCATTCACGTCGATCTTTAGAGACCGGATACCTATGTGCCTGCCCCCGTCCGTGACAGGCATCAGGCGGGAGATTTGCAGAAACACGGTGGTGACTTCGTCAGCTGGCAAAAGGTGCACCCATAACTGCGCATGAACTATGCGGTTCACCTGAATCTTCGAACTGAAGGAGAATAAGCAACACTTGGGTTTCCGATCGACTTGGACGATGGATTCGGCTAGAGGAGAGAAATTAGAACATTAATTAAAATATGGAAATGTAATCTCTAATTCCACGATACAATTTGGTTTATAAACTAAATTAAATGACTGCAAAAAAACGTTTGTAGTTGTATTTAACACAAAACACAAAAGAACCCCCTTGGTAAACCAATTTCAAAATATATATTTAAAGTTACAATGTCATGACAAGTATTGATAAACTATAAAACACAACAATGTGTCATCTCCAGGGTATCCTCCAATATAGCCTACCCTATCTAGTTTTAGAACTTCCACACTCAACACCAGAGTGACACTGGAACATTATACGATGGAACTTGGCTCGTGCGTATTGTTCGTAAATTTACTGCGTAAAATTCTATAGTGGTTTCAATTTAACATGAAATTACACATCAATACGAATTCATCATTCGTATGAAATTCCAACCTATTCTCAACATAGTGGTGCAAGTAATACGGGATCAGATATGCAAGTGCGCTCTGTGCCCAATGCGTAAAAACAGCTGCGGTCTGGTGCCTTTTTAACGTTATTAAACACTGAGTGTACAGAACTTTAGGAACACCTTCCTAATATTGAGAACAGCCTCAATTCGTCGGGGCATGGACACTACAAGGTGTCGAAAGCGTCCCAAAGTGATACTGACCCATGTTGACTCCAATGCTTCCCACAGTTGTGTCAAATTGGCTGGGTGTCCTTTGGGTGATCGACCATTCTTGTACACATGGGAAACTGTTGAGCGTGAAAACCCAGCAGCGTACATTCAAACCGCACCTACTACCATACCACGTTCAAAGGCACTTATGTATTTTGTCTTTCCCACTCACCCTCTGAAAGGCACACATACGCAATCCATGTCTCAATTGTCTCAAGGCTTAAAAATAATTATTTAACCTGTCTCCTCCCCTTCATCTACACGGGTTGAAGTTGATTCAACAAGTGACATCAATAAGGGATCATAGCTTTCACCTGGATTCACCTGGTCAGTCTATGTCATGGAAAAAACAGGTTGTCCTAACGTTTTGTACACTCACTGTATAGTTACATTGAATAATAGTCTGTCAAACTTACGTTCAGTGGCCATTGTCATGATTGTTTCTGTGATGGCATGTTCATCATCTTCTTCCATAAGTCCATCCTTATTGTCATCTCCAAGAACATCGTACTGGTCAAGAAGTTGCTGCAAAGGTGGTGCCTTAGGCAGGAGCTGCTTGACAACATCTCTGCTGATATTGGGAGCTTGCTTGAGTCGCAGTTTGCTAAGAATTTGGGACTTGATGGCGTGTAATCTCATGTTTTTGATCTGCTGTCGGACCTCGCATGTTGAGCACTGCTCGCCGTCATCCGTGGCAGGGGGCTGGTGGTGCGCGGTTTGATCACCAAGACCCACTGGACCGAAAGCAACCATGAAACTGAGATAAATCAGAACCTGCGTCAGATGCATTATCTAAGGTGTGGAGTTTGCTATAAAAATTGAATCCCAAATGTAATATGTATTGGCATATGTGAAGGCGGACTACAGAGTTGCCTCTGTTTGAAATCAGGCTCTACACTGATAGGTGTCATACTTTAATTCGGCAGCCCTTTTTATATTGCAACTTTGGCCTCTCTTTTGTGTCGTCAAAATCTATGATTGGTTGGGCTGGCAACAATGAATTTAACAGACAGACATGAACTGTATTTTTCTGTCAAACCTTAAAGAGGTACGCAATGGCAAGGTTTGGAATAGTTTTGAGACAACTACACTATCAATCAGACAAGACAGTACTGCAAATGGTCAAATAAACATTTCGGATATGGTTATTGATTTATTGCATGAACTTAAGTCAGCCACAGCCTGTCAACATCTGAATGCCACTGAGAAACCTGTTTTATTCAGACTATCCCATCACACCAGGGGTGGACTGGAACCAGAAATCGGTTCTGGCATTTATAACACAATGGCACATTTTCCCCCTTGAGGCACCCACAACTAAAAATGTTTCCTCAAGGCCCCCATACCAGCCCATTTTATTCATTGAGGCCACCATTATTAGCCAGATAATTAACATTTTTCGCAAAAAAAAAACAAAAAAAAAATTAGACAGGCCCTCTAGGCAAAGAATTTACCAACCCTTCTGACATTTGCCAGGAATGCCAAATGGTCAGTCCGCCCCTGCATCCCATCAAAGCTACAGGGATCAAATGAATCTGAGTTATGACCACTTCTTTACGATCAGTTAGTTAGTTATATGATCAGCTTGCCTATCTTTCTGAATCTATCTTGAAAATATAAGGTCAATCATTTACAAATATGACAGGAACCAATATTTAGTCTATGTAGACCTATAGGCTACATGGAGTAGACCTACATGTCTCCAAACCTACTTTCCAAAGGCAAAATGTATTAATCAATAGGCTATAGGATAGATACCATTCCAAATATATAGCAAAATGGGCTGTAATGTAGGCCTACTATACTGTACTAAACTATAGGCTACTGGTTATTGTTGCCTTGGGGTGTCTGATTTGCGAAAGCTTTTTTGTCTAGACGTTTAGTGCCATCGTGCGGCTTATCGACAACTACAGTTGCAACATTACACACAGGTTATGAAATATTATTTTCATTTACAGATGAAAAGTAGCATATAGGTTCTAATGAAAGTCAATCAAATCCTCTAAATTATGTACATTTTACGCAGCAATATGGATGGCATGACACAATGACTTGGTCACGAGTCATGTCAATGGTTTATAGCCTATTATCATTATGGAATTTGAGACTATATCCCTTATGTGAAAGAAAACATACTAAACGACTTTAATTTAACAAATTTACACTTATGGACTATACAGTTTTACGCACACTCCTCCATGAGTTTTACAGATTTACGCATTCGTCAAGAACGAACTCGTCATATATATATATTTTTTTTTAACTGACAACAATTGGTTTGAAATATATCCGAGCACATATGGCTTGCTATCAATACTCATAAAACCTCTACGGCTTAAGCGAAAGCACACTACCGTACCTCCTGTGCCATAATGGTCCAGACCCCTTGGCAGACTCAGTAGTAGCCTAAAATTTAGACACAGGGAAGCTGCACGGGGGTACACTTCCAGCAAAGGCCTGGGAGACAGGATTATAATCTATGGCATTAGTTTATAGCAACAATTGAATATATTCCTTACTTTAAACATTGTAATAAATCACTGAGAAGTCAAGCATGCCACAAGAGGGTGATATTGTACAAGTATCAGTATCCTGATTGTATGCGCACAATTTACCTCCACGACATAGTCGACACAGCTACTAATTGCTGTTGAGTGTGTTTTAAAAATATAATTACGTCCTACAAGCTACAGCCGCCATTAGAAAGTGTAGTCAAACAAGGCAACAATTTCAACGATGACCTATGGACAATCTCGAGTAGAATGATGGCAAGAAGGTGCAGTCATCCAGGTATGACTATTCATGGCTTTAAGACCTTAAATCGATTTAGCATTTAGTTAAATTACTGCACAATGTGGTATGGTGCAACATTGGATGCCCAGTTTGGTAACGTAGTGCACATTTCGTGCAGAGAGAGAAACCGACCAATGCTATCGCTGCCTTCCAAGCTTCAAGTTCAAATCATTGGACGCATATGCAGCGGTTTGAAGGCGATAAGGAGATTGAATAGAAAGGAGAGGCGGCACACATATTTCGGTTCACAATCCGTGTGGATGTATGACACTTCTTTATTCAAATAAACCGTAGGGGAAAGTGTCGTTAAAGAGAAAACGAGGATGTGATTTCCCCCTGGGTGAATTTGATATTCATGGGGTAAACTCACCCAGTCCTACTTTTCCAAGAGCCCTCTTGAAGGTACGTATCCCAGGCATCAACGATATTTTATGATATGTATTTGTGTGGGAAATGGGCTATAGGCGCAGGCTACCTCTAAATAATGCTGTATTAAGCAGAAATGCGCTCACGAGTAGGGATTTTTCAGAATCCTATTTCCAAGGGTGACAACTATTTCGCCCTCTATTTCCCCATCCCGGTTAGCATTTCTCCTTGACCTTTTATGTTCACATTTCAATAGTGAGATTATTTCATATATGCCCTTACTAATTCAAGAAAGGTGGGTTATAGGAGAATGGGGGTTAAACGTCCTTTGTATGGCCAACTTCACCCTCACATTCCCAAGGACGGAAATGAAATGGACACATTTTTTATTTAGAATAACTTTTTCTCAAATAATAACCTATACGACTATATTACACATAATCAGGTTATTTCCAAATGTAAAATATAATAACAAAATGTAAAGTAGAATTGTTAAATGTGTTGGTTGTAATACCCCCCCCCCCGTTTCTAAATCCGCTGGGGAGGGAGGTAGGGTTATAGGGTCGCGTCCCATGATACCTGGGCTAGAGCGACATGCTTGCCACGTTCCACGCTTGAGCGAAATGCTACATTGCCACGTTCCTTATAGGCTACCTGGGCTAGAGCGACATGCTTGACATAAGGTAACAGACATCACCTTTCCCCACTTTGTCTTAAAATGTGAAGAGATGTGTCATAAAAATCTGATTGAAGTTTCAGGAATCAGCACGGTACTTATATAAGCGGAAGCCACTGTCAAAAAGCATAAGCTACAATGCTAGCATTTTGCAGCACCTGTAAAAATCGAATTGTATGTGAGAGATGAAGGGATGATATAATAGTGTGCTGCTCTGTCAGAGAAATAATCACATGCCACCTTGAATCTGGATCAGGCAGCACACACACGCACAGGACAGATGGAGATGTGGACTACAGCAAATAACATCAGTCCTTTGTGCATTCAACCTAGAGCCACATAGTCTATTTACACAATGCCTAGTCAAAGTCTACACACCCCTTGCAGTTTTCACATTTTTCTGCCTTATAATTAATTAAACACAACCTAATCCACATTTTCAAAGTGAAAAAAATGATAAGTAATTTGGAAAATGCTCTATATCTACACAGAACAAAAATATAAACGCAATATACAATTTCAAAGATTTTACTGAGTTACAGTTTATATAAATCAGTCAATTGAAATGAATTCATTAGGCCCTAATCTATGGATTTCACATGACTGGTAATACAGATATGCATCTGTTAGTCACAGATACCTTTAAAAAAAAGGTAGGGGTCAGAAAACCAGTCCCTATCTAGTGTGACCACCATTTGCCTCATGCAGCGCGACACATCTCCTTCGCATAGTTATTCAGGCTATTGCTTGTGGTTTGTGGAATGTTGTCCCACTCCTCTTCGATGTCTGTGCGAAGTTGCTGGATATTGGCGTGAACTGGAACACGCGGTTGTACTCGTCGATCTAGAGCATCCCAAACATGCTCAATGGGTGACGTGTCTGGTGAATATGCAGGGCATGGAAGAACTGGGACATTTTCAGCTTCCATGAATTGTGTAGATCCTTGCGACTCGGGACCATGCATGGGGTGATGGCGCCGGATGAATGGCACGACAATGGGCCTCAGGATCTCGTCACGGTATCTCTGTGCATTCAAATTGCCATCGATAAAATGCAATTGTGTTCGTTGTCTGTAGCTTATGCCTGCCCATACCATAACCCCACCATGGGGCACTCTGTTTACAATGTTGACATCAACAAACCGCTAGCTCGTACAACGCCATACACACTATGCTGTCTGCCATCTGCCCAGTACAGTTGAAACCAGGATGAATCTGTGAAGAACACACTTCTCCAGCGTGCCAGTGGTGGATATAGAGGTCCTGGGCTGGCATGGTTACACGTGGTCTGCGGTTGTGAGGCCGGTTGGATGTACTGCCAAATTCTCTAAAAGAACGGCTTATGGTAGAGAAATGAACATAAAATTCTCTGGCAACAGCCGTGGTGGACATTCCTGCAGTCAGCATGCTTTTATTTCAGCTCATGAAACACTTTACATCTTGCGTTTGTATCTTTTGTGCCATTAACTTCATCGGGCTTTAATTCCAGTTTCTCTACAAGCTACACAGAACAAAAATATATTTCCTTCAAATGTTGATATTTGCTTCCATACACAATTCAATATTACTTTTGAAATACAATAAAATAGCCTTATAACTTTGACAAGTTAACAAATTATATATTCGATTCACGTCTCCAAGTAAACCAAAAATAAAAGTTAAAGAATGTGATTAACCCAGTGGCTCAGATGAAGCTATTGAAGCATTAGATGCATCTCTTTTAAATGTTGATATTTGGTTGTATTATCAACCAAACAAAATTCAATATGACTTTTGTAGTACAGTAAATAGCCAAAAGTTAAGGCAATCTTAGAAACTAATGTAACAGTATCTATTCAAAAATGAGTAACACATCCATGGCCACATGGAGGTTTTCTAACCATAAATGTATTTTTATGTAATCATAGAAAGCGTGCATGTTCAACATAGCATGTAAAGGTCGCACGTCTGTGGAAATCTTCACAATTGCTGTAATAATCTGTGGCAGAATCTTGAACAGCATTGATCACTTGCACTATGTACTTTTAATGAAGTCTAATCTCAACTGCAATCCAGGTCATTTGGTTGTGCTATTAGATTAATGGCTGAAAGCGCAGTGATAACACATTCAGATGACTTAACTTAACCAAAAATCAGACATGGTTTTTCCATTGGAATTTGGTTGTGCTTTAGATGGTTGAAAGTGTAGTGATAACACATTGGGAATTCAACACACTTCTGGCTGTCCTTTTTTGAGTGGGTGAATAAAAGGTTGAAATCTCTCATTGATCAACGTCTCAACCAAATATGACCCAAAAGGTCCATGTTGAAATGACGCGGTGTGTCCGGTGTGTAGCTACTGCTGCATAGGTGGTAACAGAGGGGAAAATGCTGTGTCACTGTGAAAATAGTAGGCCTCTCAATCCTTTAATTTGCCATCTGGTATTTTTAGGCTGCCTCTGATGGAAAATAAAACACTGAAATTCTCTCCCTATTTTCTCTCCCTACAGCACATGGGAAAGATCTGTGTAGGGGAGGTACAGGAGCATGGCTGACCATCTGGACTATTCCAGCGAAGCTCGGTCCAGACAAGAATCGGCTTCCTAGCCGTCACTTCTCGACCAGAGCCTAAGCTCCTCTCAGACACACTCCTGCTTCACCAGCTCCCTGAAATCAATGCTACATTATTTATATCATGGGATGCGTCAAATCCAAGAAGAGCGATCCGACCCAGTACGCCAACTCGGTGGAGAAGGTGGACGGCAAGCTTGGGAAGCGATGGGGCGAGAATGCGCTGCTGGTCCACTCTGAGACGGGGTCAGGGAAAGACTCTGCCCGGGTGGACCCCATCCTGCTGGAGTACGCCCAGCGGCTGTCGGAGGAGATTGTGGCCCGGGCAGTGCAGCAGTGGCTGGAGGTGGACAGCCGCTACAGTGACATCCCCTACATCGAGTGTGACGTGCCATGAGGGGAGGAGGGGGGGGGGGGGGGGAGGGGGGGGGGGGGGGGGGGGGGGGGGGGCAAGGGCAGGCAGTGCAAGAGGCATTTCTGTTCTGGGATTCACCTTGACCCTCTGGGGAGAGAGAGACAAATGGATGCCCAGAAGACAGGAGACCAGACAGCACTCAGATTCAGGGTGAAACAAAAAAACACTACAAACATGTACCAGCTGGAGATGACAGATGTTTATCCCAATCTATGGTCCAAAGCCATTTTTCTGTTTAATTAATACATACTTGGATGTTGTAACTCATTTGGTGACATTTTGACCTTGACTAACAGACAAAGACCTTGGCTACTCCTCTCATATTCAATCTAGACCAATCTAGACCCTCCATCGTTAGCTAGAGGATGAGAGTTGGGGTGGGTTTGGTTAAACCGTCTTGGGAGCCAATAAAGCAGGGGAGTATCATTGAATCCTGCTTTGAAAATTACCGGTTCTGCCTTTCAGTAAAATTATACAGTTTATTTTTTTTTGTTGCTTGACGCGTGTCATCCTGGGGCCAAATTTCAGGTCCTATGTAGGAAGTTATTAATAGGCCCCTCAAGTGGCCAGTGTTTTTCACTTGAAATGTTTGCTGGGATCAGCAGCTACACACCTCCCTCTCCATCTGTCTTCCCAGACAGAAGCTCCCAGTTTAGGGTTATTGGATAATGGCGTCCCAGGGGGCCTGTGGTCCACATCCACCAACAAAGGAAACTCATTCTTCAAACTACCCATGAAGTAGGTCCGGGACGATACCAGTATCGCGATATTCGTTAGTATCGGGGCAAGGAAACAAAACATGAAGCGAATTTAACTTCAGCCCTAATGTTGGAAACAAAAATCATTATGTTGTCCCGTTCATTTATTTTCCAAGCTATAGCACACAATATTTTACATACAGCAGGTTTTTAAAGGACCAAAGAGCTTCGTGTTTTTATTTTTGCCATGGAAAGAATTTCGCGATACGGTATCGTCCCGGCCCTACCATTAAGCAGGTCTGACCACGAGCTGCAGCAACCGAGGACCTGACTACGGTCACTTTGACAAAATAATGCTCTAGGAATGTTTTACAGAGGTTCAGCGTCCTCCCATTTTGTGAATTTGAATGCCAATGACAATGGGACATTCCTGAGGGCTGGCTAGGTCCGCATGCCATGAGTAAATCAGGACATTAGGATGGATTCACACACTTTTACCGGGACTTTGCTTCTGGGCACAAAAAGAGTGCTGGGTTCACAAATACCTTTTGTTTTGGCCAAAAATGTCTAGGGCCAAGAACCCTGGTTTTTACTTACTGTATTCTATCCAATGATGAACTACTGCCATCTGCCCCATAGAATATACAGCACAAATATGCAACTCTAAAAGGCCATGCTATTTTTATTAAGAGCAAATGGCTTCTTAATTGTACGATGCTATTATAACAGGCCAAAGACACACATACTCACAACAGAGAGTTGAGTTGTTTGGAATAGGGGACCACAACTGCCAAAGTCCTTAATGAACGCGAATACAAGCACAATATGTTTGATGGGCTTTCTTACGACGTTTATTCGATAGAAGGCGATATCAGTGAGTTTTAGTCATAGCACGTCAGTTCCCACCCTACCACAAACGATGTTCAAGAAGCTCTAAAAAAGTTGCATTAGTCTAGGCTGGGCAACATGGTACATTAACAAGTGGACATTATTTCACTGGAAAATTAAGTTTTGGTGAAGTTTGGAATGTGTATCTCAAGTGAGAATTCAGCTGCCAGGGCATTAGGTTTGCTCAGCAAAAACATGTGGTGGTTGTGGTGGTGTGCTTTAACTGCTACACCAAAAACTCCATTACAGTTAAAAGCAACAAATAGTGTTTATAATGACATTTGCACTAATCTGGGTTGAGAGATTCATCTCTTGAACCATCCCAAAAATTCTGTAAACAAATTGAAAAGCCTGTCGAATGCCTCCCAGTCGAAACAGTTTGCGCGTATATTGCAACAACATTTTGTGACGTTATTCTTTGTTTTGGCTGTTTTTTGTTGTCTGTTCGCGCACACAAAATTTTTCTTGAGGCAAGTTGAAGTTTGGTAGCCCAAGTATATGCCCCTTCGTCGGTGATTGGTCAACAGTACTACTCCTAGTAGCAGTGGGAACTATAGACAGGATTCTTCAAATTTTCACGCACATTTTCTCACTTGAGAAATACTGCACCAAACATCTTAGTTAGATGTAAAATACTAAGACCTCCTCAGCAAAAATGGCAACATTAATTACTAGTAATTCTTGATTTATCATCAATTCATTCTGACTCTTTTGAAGAAGTGTTATTGGCTAAGTTGTTGCTACGGCATCTCAAGAGGGACAAACCGTAATATTGCAGCTTTTTTCTTGTTTTTCAAGCAAAGGTCTTTTTAAGGGAGTTTGCTAGTAGCAAACCAAACTTAGTTTGCAGGCCCATTTAGCGGTGACCCAATTTTTTTCCCCATACTGAATTCCTAAATCTAAAAACTGGGAGGTGGAGGGTTTAGTAACAGATCACTGTTATCACTGCTTCAGCTAAATGTTGTAACAACTTATAGATAAAGCTGCAAAAAACAATACATTCAAAAGTTGATTTCCATCAAGCTTCATTTTGACTCCAGTAAATTGGTTGATAAAAGTAATGTTTTACTATGCAGAAGACAACTAGTACTACAGTATATAATGTATACAATGCATTCGGAAAGTATTCCGACGCCTATACTTTTTCCACATTTTGTTACGTTACAGCCTTATTCTGAAATTGATTAAATTGTTTTTTCCCCCATCAATCTACACACAATACCACATAATGACAAAGCAAAAACAGGTTTTTAGTCTCGAGTCTTCTTGGGTATGACGCTACAAGCTTGGCACACCTGTATTTGGGGAGTTTCTCCCATTCTTCTCTGCAGATCCTCACAAGCTCTCAGGTTGGATGGGGAGCGTCGATGCACAGCTATGTTCAAGTCTCTCTCCAGAGTTCGATCTGGTTCAAGAATCACTCAAGGACATTCAGAGACTTGTTCCGAAGCCATTCCTGCATGGTCTTGGCTGTGTGCTTAGGGTAGTTGTCCTGTTGGAAGGTGAACCTTCACTCCAGTCTGAGGTCGTGAGCGCTCTGGAGCAGGGTTTCATCAAGGATTTCTCTGTACTTTGCTCCATTTATCTTTCCCTCAATTCTGACTAGTCTCCCAGTCCCTGCCCCTGAAAAACATCCCCACAGCATGATACTGCCACCCCCATGCTTCAACGTAGGGATGGTGCCAGGTTTCCTTCAGACGTGACGCTTGGCATTCAGGCCAAAGAGTTCAATCTTGGTTTTCATCAGACCAGAGAATCTTGTTTCCCATGGTCTGAGTCCTTTAGGTGCCTTTAGGCAAACATGTGCCTTTTACTGAGGAGTGGCTTTGTCTGGCCACTCTACCATAAAGGCCTGATCGGTGGAGTGCTGCACAGATGGTTGTGCTTCTGGAAGGTTCTCCTATCTCCACAGGGGAACTGTGGAGCTCTGTCAGAGTGACCATCGGGTTCTTGGTCACCGCCCTTCTCCCCTGATTGCTCATTTTGGCCGGGCAGGCCAGCTCCAGGAAGATTCTTGGTGGTTCCAAACTAATTCCATTTAATAATTATGGAGGCCACTGTGTTCTTGGGGACCTTCAATGCTATAGACATTTTTTGCTACCCTTCCCCAGATCTGTGCCTTGACACAATCCCGTCTCGGAGCTCTACGGACAATTCCTTCGACATCATAGCTTGGTTTTTGCTCTGACACGCACTGTCAACCGTGGGACCTTATATAGACAGGTGTGTGCCTTTCCAAATCATGTCCAATCAATTGAATTTACCACAGGTGGACGCCAATCAAGTTGTAGAAACATCAAGGATGATCAATGGAAACAGGATGCACCTGAGCTCAATTTCAAGTCTCATAAGCAAAGGGTCTGAATACTTATGTAAATACAGTATTTTGTTTGCTTTATACATTTGCAAAACATTTGCTAAACCTGTTTTTGCTTTGTCGTTGTGGGGTATTGTGTGTAAATTGATGAGGGAAAATAATGTATTTATCCATTTTTAGAGTAAGGCTGTAATGTAACAAAATGTGGAAAAAAGTCAAGGGGTCTGAACTTTCCGAGTGCTCTGTATTTCATAATAATAAAACTGTGATAGCCTTCTAAGTTACGTCGAACACAGAAATCCAATGCTTTGAATATGGTCAGTGTTGCAGTTCACAATGCTTCCAGCTTGAATGAAATACAAGGTATACCAACGTATGTACAATCTAGGTATACCTGGATTCTTTCCTTCAAAATATGATGTCAGTATCGGTAACCATGGTAAAATTACAGTAACATCAGTCTTTCAGTCAACCCTTTAGTTTGATTATGAACAAAATGTGTTTTCTGTTGGGAGATCCTAATGCTTCTTTTGAATCATCTGAATCTATATATTTATATAATATTCATTTCACCTGCAGCACTGTACAGGTCTGTAAATAACTCATTGATTAAAAAACGTGAATACCAATAAAGCTGAAATCTATGCCTTCTACCATTAAGTGACTTAATCTCTTTTTTGAGAAAGGGCATCGGCAAGGTTAGAACCTGTGACCCTCTATCCCAGTGCATAGTCAACTGCTGTTGAGGCACTTAGAATGTTAATAAATTAGAAATGTGATTAGTGAAGTATGTTGGGTAATGTTGGCAGGAAAAAAGTCAAACTTGGGTTTGAACTGGAAACCTTCCGGGTCGCAACCCGCGTCTGAAGTTCCCCATCCACCTCATACCCCACTAACCTTTACTAAACTCTGACCAGTGAGCTTTAATCCAACCAATCAATTCGTCCAACTACTTCCGAAATGCTTGGGAAGTTCTGATTGCAATCAATTATTTTAATCGTCAACATTTTTAAAGATATGGGCACAATCAGAATGTGGGCAAGATCAGGAGATAGGACACGTTCGCACCTGGTATAATTGGGTCCGTTGATCATGAGCAACAAAGGTTAATCATCTGATAATGACCCTAACCCTTACTTACCCCTTACTGAAGTCTCAGGGTACCAGATCTCAACACTGTATTCTCATTTGAGAATGGCTTGAGAAAAATCGGCTGGAATCAAAGCTACCATTATTCTAACTTTAAGCAATTTAAATGTCCCCATTCCCTAACCTTAACCTTTGGATCTGCTGTCTTCCGTCTGAATTAAATCAAATTATATTTGTCACATGCGCCGAATACAACATGTGTACTTCAGGAAACAGCAGCGGGAGCACCCCCCTATCCACATCGACAGGACAGTAATGAAGGTGGAAAGTTTTTTAAAGTTCCTCGGCGTACACATCATGGACAAACTGAAATGGTCCACCCACACAGACAGCATCGTGAAGAAGGCGCAACAGGTGACAAGCCAAATGTCTTTGGCTTGTCACCTAAAACCCTCACAAACTTCTACAGATGCACAACCGAGAGCATCCTGTCGGGCTGTATCACCGCCTGGTATGGCAACTGCACCGCCCTCAACCGTAAGGCTCTCCAAAGTGTAGTGTGGTCTGCACAACGCATCACCAGGGGCAAACTACCTGCCGTCCAGGACACCTACAGTACCCGATGTCATAGGAAGGCCAAAAAGATCATTAAAGACCTGTAACCTGTTCACCCCGCTATCATCCAGAAGGCGATGTCAGTACAGGTGCATCAAAGCTGGGACCGAAAAACAGCTTCGATATCAAGGCCATCAAACTGTTAAAACAGCCATCACTAACATAGAGAGGCTGCTGCCTACATACAGACTCCAATCACTGGCCACTTTAATAAATTGATTTAATAATGGTCTCACTAGTCACTTTAAATAATGCCACTTTAATAATGTTTACATATCCTACATTACTCATCTCATATGTATATACTGTATTTTATGCCATCTATTGCATCTTGCCTATGCCGCACGGCCATCGCGCATATATATATATACATATTATTATTCCATCCCCTTACATTGTGTGTATAAGGTAGTCGTTGTGAATTTGTTGGATTACTTGTTAGATATTACTGAACTGTCGGAACTAGAAGCACAAGCATTTCGCTCCACTCGCATTAACATCTGCTAACCATGTGTATGTGACCAATAACATTTGATTTGATTTGTGTAGACCTTACTGTGAAATGCTTACTTACAAGTTAACAAACAATGCAGTTTTAAGAAAACAAGAGTTAAGAGAATATTTACTAAATAAATGAAAGTAAAAAAAGTTACAATAAAATAACAATGACGAGGCTATGTACAGGGGAGACCGGTACCGAGTCAATGTGCGGGTGTACAGTTTAAGGTAATTAAGGTAATATGTACATGTAGGTAGGGGTAAAGTGATTATGCGTAGATAATCAACAGTGAGTAGCATCACCGGCAGTGCAAAAAGTCCGGATAGCCATTTGATTATATCTTTGGCAGTCTTATGGCTTGGGGGTTGAAGCTGTTAAGGAGACTTGCCGTGCGGTAGCAGAGAGAACAGCCTATGACTTGGGTGGCTGGAGTCTTTGACAATTTTTTGGGCCTTTCTCTGACACCGCCTAGTATAGAGGTCCTGGATGGCAGAAAGCTTGGCCCTAGTGATGTACTGGGCCATACGCGCTACCTTCTGTAGCTCCTTACGGTCGGATGCCGAGCAGTTGCCATACCAGGCGGTGATGCAACTGGTCAGGATGCTTTTGATGGTGCAGCTGTTGAACTTTTTGAGGAATATCCACAACCTATCCACTACCTAGAGTTGAAACAGATTTGATCATGTGCTCAACCTATCCTTGCCTATCCAGGGCCAACAGCTCCCTCTGCGCCTGTGTTATGTCCCTATAACGTTAATTGAATCATTAGATTAGCTGATAGACTGTCAGGTCCAGGAGATTTGTAATCGGCCAAATGGATTAATGGATCACACAGCTGAACAATACAGGCTTGTACACAACGCCAATGTTTAACATTCCACTTTATAAATGGAATATACAACTAAGTGTTAATATATAGTTACATAGGCAGGTACAGTGTAATTATGCTTTTGTCAACGGCTTCAAACAACACATCAAATTACAATTGTTACGATCAGGTTTTCATACACATCTTGATCAACGTAATTATTATACAACAATGCTTTTGAAGCTACGAGTTGGGAAATTGTAGTCATTGAATTGTACACCAGAGTGCACAATGAATTGAGAACTGGGCTTTAGCATACAGTAATACAATGGCAAATGTAACACTGAGTGATCACTTCAGATACATGACACGGGCAAGAGACATTAAGAAGGATGCCACCTGGCTGGTGCCTTTTGAAGGGCAAATTCTAAACCCTAAAAATCTCTGATACCAAGAAAATTACTGAGCCTGTGTTCTCCAGGAGAGAGTGTTTACGCTGGTTTATTGTTTACTTAGAAAACTCCATGGCGGGTCATTTAGCTTCTTTGGCCTCATTTCTCTCTGGGAGCCTGCCTGTAAGTGCTCTTAACTGTGTGCTGAGGGTTAGAGTGCTGCAAATGGGATTTAATATAACCAATGATTTGAGCTGCGTACAGAGACATTCAATCAAAGCCACACTGCAGAAAAATAATGTAACAGCTCAAGTGCTGCAAAAATCCCCCTTTTCATTAAAATACAAATTAGGTACAAATTACAGTAAATTGCTGTACGTTTTGACATGGTGTTTTCCCAGTGTAGGCTTCCTGCATTGTGTATTTGATTGAATGTATTGGACAGACTCACATGCACAGGAAAGTATGACTCAACAAGGGCCATAAAAACCACCTGACAGTACCATCCCAAGTTATGTGATACTTCAAACAGGATAGAACCTCTTCCTTACCCGGCGACTCCACCTACTCACCAAAACAAACATTTGCTTCTTTGCACCACCAACTGCAATGAGAAATATTGCCCTTTGCCAATAATTCTGTACATCAGCACAACAGAGATATTAGATCATCGCTTGATCCATAGTCCTACGATTTGCAATTCAGCACTACAAACTTTGAGACCAGCTAGCTAGATAGTGTAGATGTATATTAGGAAACATCAATTTAGTAAATCTAGTAGAAACAAACCAAAAAGATTCACTGTGTTATCAACCATCATTGTAGAAAGATACTTTGAATCCATGTTGATAGATGTCATGTAACAATCATTGACACAGTATTGTTATAATGCACTGGTGAGGTCATAGTCTCTCTGCCCCCACAGAAATGGGCACAGCACTGGGGTGTGGTCTTACCAAAGTCCTGCTGTTGTGAGAGGCCACTGAGTGACTGGCATGCCATGTCTGATGGTCCTTTCCCTGTCTCCTTTCCAACTGTATGACCACTAATAGGTGAATATGGTGGCTTATTTCAACCATAAAACTCAATGAGAACATGGATTATATTGAGTGGACATGAAAGAAAGGATACGAGGGACAGAAACTAATTTAGGCAACTTGGACACCTCCTATGAAAAGACCTCATGAGTGGGAAGTTATGGAGGACCAAAGTGATATCCCTTGATCTAATCTATGGGGTTGTCCTTAGAGCTTGAGGTCATGCTCCCCCAGTGGCAAGAAGTAGTCATCCACACTCTGTTCTGAGACCTCCTCCAGTGTGGATGGTCTCCACTTGGGGCCGTGGTGCTTGTCAACCAGCACTAGGCACACAAAACAATCAATTGCATACTGCCAGAAACATCCTAATAGACAGAAATGAGGGCTGTAGAGCAGTTTTTGCCAGCTACTACTCAACATTGTACAGAAAAAAGGATTTTGCAGGAGTCAAACACCTTACCTGCCTTCACACCCTCGTAGAAGTCACTGCCCTTCTGCAAAACAACAAAAATAAAAAACTCATGACACACATGCCTGTTTTAAACTAATAAGACCAGGAGAAGGGTGCATAGCTGCTGAGGGGCGATCCTATTCCAAACCCAGTAAATTAGTAAATTGCATTACCTTTAGATGGAAAAACTTTAAATTGCTAAGAAAATAGAAAAAAATGGGGAAGAGGAGGTAGTATTAAGGGCCTGGGGACTTTTGGCACGTACCACCATGCAGGCTTGATTGAGCCTGCACTCCATCACCAGAACCTCCTACAAACTCTCGCCGCTTCCCTCCTGAAGCTGCTTGAAGGTTCTCTTCAGCGATGTGGGAGACATCTTGGCTAGGATCTGTCAAATTTACAAACACAAACCTGGTTAGCTGTAGCCTAGTTTGTTATGACCATAAAGTATTGATCATTAACTTTATGGTCAATACACTGGAAATTATTTCATGTGATATTGTGAATAGCCTATATCATTGTAGTCACCCACAATTACTAGCTTTGCATTATTTTGTGCAAATCACATTTTATTTGTTACATGCTTCGTAAACAACAGGTGTAGACTAACAGTGACTAACATACTGGTCCTTCCCAACAATGAAGTTGAGGGGCTGCCCATGTAATTCACAGCCCTAACCCTCTAACTGCCCTTTCCCTAATTTCCCACACACCAACATCTGAACTCATCACTTAGTGTATGTCGGCAACCGAATGTGTTACTCTCACATCATTTTATTATGTGAAAAATTATTATTATTATTTTTGTATTTTACCCCATTTTTCTCCCCAATTTCGTGATATCCAATTGCAATCTAATTACAATCTTGTCTTATCGCTGCATCTCCCCAACAGGCTCGGGAGAGGTGAAGGTCGAGTCATGCATCCTCTGAAACATGACCCGCCAAACCACGCTTCTTAACACCCGACCACTTAACCCAGAAGCCAGCAGCACCAATGTGTCGGAGGAAACACAGTTCAACTGACGACCAGGGTCAGCCTGCAGGCGCACGGCCCGCCACAAGGAGTCACTAGAGCGCGATGAGCCAAGTAAAGCCCCCCCGGCCAAACCCTCCCCTAACCCGGACGACGCTTTGCCAATTGTGCACCGCCCTATGGGACTCCCGGTCACAGCCGGTTGGATCAAACCAGGGTCTGTAGTGACGCCTCAAGCACTGCGATGCAGTGCCTTAGAGCGCTGCGCCACTCGGGTGGCCCAATATGCACATTTTTTAAAGCAATGTTATTACTCAATGAAAAAACTATTTTCATTAAACATACACATTCTTGACACGGAACCAATGTTATAATCCCCAGTGTGCAGGTGGGATTTACATCCACTAAGAATATGTGTGTTAGTGAAACAACCAGTATCAAAAATAGCCCACATTACACAACAGCTTTTCATGAAAAACACATACGGTAGACAGGTCCATGTGTACTCGATGATAAGAGTGTATATAAATAGCGACTAGTGGTGATCTCTCTCTCTCTCTGCTCAAAAGTACCCTGTGCTGCAGGCCCCGACTATTAGCAATGCACCAATAGTAAATATAACAGAACACTTGGTAGTGCAGTGTGCTGCAATGCTGGTGGTGGAGACACACATGGTGTGCTGGCTTTTGTTCCAGCCCAGTACTAAAACATCTGACAACTGTAATCATCAAACCCTTGATTAGTTGAATCAGGTGTGATATTATTTAGAGCTGGGCTGGAACAACAGCCTGCACACCCTGTGGATACCTAGACTACTGCCTTCAGGCTACCAAGGGGCAACTAACAGAGAGAATCTAATAACAGTTGACCCAATATGACTCAGGCTTGTTTACTGCGTCAAGGACTGTGGTAATGTCACGGTTCAATGCCTTCTAGGCCAGAGAGGCTGCGACTGTCACGCATGGACACATATTATTGTAGTCACAGAGGAAAGTCATCAGTGCTGGAGAAATGTACTGTAACTGGTTGTATGGAAGGGAAGGAACTCAACTTGCCCTGCCAGTGTGTTATTACAGTAAATATGGCTATGCTCTCTAAGAGCCGGGGTTCAATTGGTGTGTGTGTGTGTGTATGCGTACACGAACAAGCGTGCGGGTGCATAAGCCAGCATTGAAACAAGGACAGTGTTGGCTGGAATCAATCAGTTTGGATGTGCAAAAGACTGGCTGGTTTTTAACAGTAAAAAAAAATCATGTTTTTCATGATGTATTAACCAAAGTATTTAAAATGACTGTTGCTTCTACATTGAAACAGTTTGATCATAAAGTTGTCAAACACTTGGATTCAGGAGGTTGGATTATTAAGGGGATAGAGTGACATCCCCCTAACTCATTTTAATACACTAATGGTAACATGATATTCTATTACTGAATTTAAATAAGTACTGCCTTGTAACCAACATCGGAGAAAGCGTGTTTGCGGAGGGGCATGGTTTATATAGCTGGATACCTACTCCACAGGTGCCAAAATTAGAATTAAAAGTGTACACTATTCATCTATGGCAAAGATACTTACACTACATGACCAAAAGTATGTGGGACACCTGCTCGCCGAAGATCTCATTCCAAAATCATGGGCATTAAAATGGAGTTGGTCCCCCTTTGCTGCCATAACTGCCTCCACTCTTCTGGGAATAATTTCCACTAGATGTTGGAACATTGCTGTGGGGACTTGCTTCCATTCAGCCACAAGAACATTATTGAGGTCAGGCACTGGATGTTGGGCGATTAGGCCTGGCTCGCAGTCGGCGTTCCAATTCATCCCAAAGGTGTTTGATGGGGTTGAGGTCAGGCCTCTCTGCGAGCCACTCAAGTTCTTGACAAACCATTTCTGTATGGACTTCGCTTTGTGCATGGGGGCATTGTAATGCTGAAACAGGAAAGGGCCTTCCCCAAACTGTTGCCACAGAATCGTCTAGAATGACATTGTATGCCGTAGCATTAAGATTTCCCTTCACTGGAACTAATGGGCCCGAACCATGAAAAACAGCCCCAGACCATTATTCCTCCTTCACCAAACCTTACAGTTAGCACTACGCAGGTAGCGTTCTCCTGGTATCCGCCAAACCCAGATTCATCCGTCGGACTGCCAGATGGTGAAGCGTGATTCATCACTCCAGAGAACGCGTTTCCACAGCTCCAGAGTTCAATGGTGGCGAGCTTTACACCACTCCAGTCGACACTTGGCATTGCGCATGGTGATCTTAGGCTTGTGTGCAGCTGCTTGGCCATGGAAACCCATTTCATGAAGCTCCCAACAAACAGTTCTTCTGCTGACTTTGCTTCGAGAGGAAGTTTGGAACTCAGTAGTGAGCGTTGCAAACGAGGACAAATAATTTTTTACATGCTATGCACTTCAGCACTCTGCGGTCTCGTTCTGTGAGCTTGTGTGGCCTACCATGTCGTGGAGGAGCAATTGTTGCTCCTAGACATTTCCACTTCACAATAACAGCACTTACAGTTGACTGGGGCAGCTCTAGAAGGGCAGAAATTTCACAAACTTGTTGGAAAGGTGGCACCCTATGACGGGGCCACGTTGAAAGTCACTGAGCTCTTCAGTGAGGCCATTCTACTGCCAATGTTTGTCTGTGGAGATTGCATGGCTGTGTGCTTGATTTTATATATAATCCACTAATTTGAAGGGGTGTCCACATACAGTGGGGCAAAAAAAGTATGTAGTCAGCCATCAATTGTGCAAGTTCTCCCACTTAAAAAGATGAGAGGCCTGTAATTTTCATCATAGGTACACTTCAACTATGACACACAAATGAGAAAACAAATCCAGAAAATCACATTGTAGGATTTTTTTATGAATTTATTTGCAAATTATGGTGGAAAATAAGTATTTGGTCAATAACAAAAGTTTATCTCAATACTTTGTTATATACCCTTTGTTGGCAATGACAGAGGTCAAACGTTTTCTGTAAGTCTTCACAAGGTTTTCACACACTGTTGCTGGTATTTTGGCCCATTCCTCCATGCAGATCTCCTCTAGAGCAGTGATGTTTTGGGGCTGTTGCTGGGCAACACGAACTTTCAACTCCCTCCAAAGATTTTCTATGGGGTTGAGATCTGGAGACTGGCTAGGCCACTCCAAGACCTTGAAATGCTTCTTACGAAGCCACTCCTTCGTTGCCCGGGCGATGTGTTTGGGATCATTGTCATGCTGAAAGACCCAGCCCCGTTTCATCTTCAATGCCCTTGCTGATGGAAGGAGGTTTTCACTCAAAATCTCACGATGCATTCTTTCCTTTACACGGATCAGTCGTCCTGGTCCCTTTGCAGAAAAACATCCCCAAAGCATGATGTTTCCACCCCCATGCTTCACAGTAGGTATGGTGTTCTTTGGATGCAACTCAGCATTCTTTGTCCTCCAAACACGACGAGTTGAGTTTTTACCAAAAAGTTACATTTTGGTTTCATCTGACCATATGACATTCTCCCAATCTTCTTCTGGATCATTCAAATGCTCTCTAGCAAACTTCAGACGGGCCTGGACATGTACTGGCTTAAGCAAGGGGACACGTCTGGCACTGCAGGATTTGAGTCCCTGGCGGCGTAGTGTGTTACTAATGGTAGGCTTTGTTACTTTGGTCCCAGCTCTCTGCAGGTCATACACTAGGTCCCCCCCGTGTGGTTCTGGGATTTTTGCTCACCGTTCTTGTGATCATTTTGACCCCACGGGGTGAGATCTTGCGTGGAGCCCCAGATCGAGGGAGATTATCAGTGGTCTTGTATGTCTTCCATTTCCTAATAATTGCTCCCACAGTTGATTTCTTCAAACCAAGCTGCTTACCTATTGCAGATTCAGTCTTCCCAGCCTGGTGCAGGTCTACAATTTTGTTTCTGGTGTCCTTTGACAGCTCTTTGGTCTTGGCCATAGTGGAGTTTGGAGTGTGACTGTTTGAGGTTGTGGACAGGTGTCTTTTATACTGATAACAAGTTCAAACAGGTGCCATTAATACAGCTAACGAGTGGAGGACAGAGGAGCCTCTTAAAGAAGAAGTTACAGGTCTGTGAGAGCCAGAAATCTTGCTTGTTTGTAGGTGACCAAATACTTATTTTCCACCATAATTTGCAAATAAATTCATAAAAAATCCTACAATGTGATTTTCTTGATTTTTTTTCTCATTTTGTCTGTCATAGTTGAAGTGTACCTATGATGAAAATTACAAGCCTCTCTCATCGTTTTAAGTGGGAGAACTTGCACAACTGGTGGCTGACTAAATACTTTTTTGCCCCACTGTACTTGTATATATCTGTGTCTGGTGTGTCTGGTGTTAGCTAGTTACTGGCTAGCTAGGTCTTCTGCCAGCATGGAACAAAAGGGGAAGAAGGGTCATTCAAAACTGACACAGTAGTCATGTCAACACATCTGTCAGTACTGCTGTGAACCACATGATAAGTAACATGCCAAACGGGATTTCAATGTTGTTTGAGTGTCTTTGTGTATCACCAAATTTGTTAGAGATGATTTTACTGCAACACTGCATCTACGTTTCTTGACATAGGCATTTCAAATAGCTGCCAGTCAAGGCAAGCTCAGGATTATAAGCTCCCCACCCACTCAGCCAGTCTTTTCAAACTTCCTGGTAGTTAGCCATGAGAGAAAAAATACTTTCACATTTTTTTTGTATGTCTATCCCCAAAACATATTATGGGTGATACTTTAGTCAATCAAAAGGGACCTTTAATACTATATTTTCCTGGAGTCTGCTCACAACGGTTTACAAAGGGACTGTGGTCTACTCTTCAACAATAAACACTCCAGCAGATGAAGAAGCCGGGTGTTGAGGTCCTGGGCTTGCATGGTTAAAAGTGGTCTGCGGTTGGGAGGCCGGTTGGACGTACTTCCAAATTCTTTAAAACAACATTGGAGGTGGCTTATAGCGGAAAAATGAGCATAAAATAATCTGGTAAACAGCTCTGGTGGACATTCCTGCAGTCAGCATGCCAATTGCATGCTCCCTCAAAACTTGAGACATCTGTGGCTTTGTCTTGTGAGACTAAACTGCACATTTCAGATTGCCCTTTTATTGTCCACAGCACAAGGTGCACCTGTGTAATTATCATGCGGTCATGATCATTAATCAGCTTTTTGATATGCCACACCTGTCAGGTGGATGGATTATCTTAGCAAAGGATCACTAACAGGGATGTAAATAAATTTGTGCACAAAGTTTTGAGAGAAAAAAGATTTTTGTGATTATGGAACATTTCTGGGATCTTTACATGTTGCTTTTATATTTTTGTTCAGTATAGTATCTGAAAAGTACAGAAGTTTCGGTATACCGTGCAACACTAATTCTAATGTTTAGGACTGGCAACGCAGACAGTGTTGGCATTTCCAATTATTTCCATATCCACTATGGAAAATCTCAGCACAATATTATGCCCCATATTGTTGTGTTCACCTCCATCTCTACTGGTTTACTGTAGGTCCCAAAGTCATTTATATTTTATATTACCCCCGTATAAACCCACATATTGTAGGAGGCTATAAAAAGCCTATCCCTGAACACACCAACCCAAGGCACCAGATTTCTGGAAAGCTGTCTGATGAAAGGCATGTTTGAGTCTCTTGGGCTGCGTCCCAAATGGGCTGCGGCCCTATGGGCCCTGGTCAAAAGAAATGCACTAAAAAGGGAATAGGATGCCATTTGGGATGCAGCCTTGGTCATCTTCATTTGAGGCCCCTTCAGTCAACTTTATAGAGGGGCCATAAATCTGCTAGGAAAAATTATCTGATGCACCAATGCTCAATAAAACAAGGCGGACTAGGTTACTTCCAGCCCTGCGTCAAGCAGACGTTACTGATGAGGAACCACACACGGACATCCACACACACACAGTACATCCTACAGTACATATACAGTACCAGTCCAAAGTTTGGACACACCTACTCATTCCAGTTTTTATTTTTATTTTCTACATTGTAGAATAATAGTGAAGACATCAAAACTATGAAATAACACATATGGAATCATGTAGTAAACAAAAAAAAGTGTTAAACAAATCCAAATATATTTAAGATTCTTCAAAATAGCCACCCTTTGCCTTGATGACAGTTTTGCACACTCTTGGCATTATCTCAACCAGCTACACCTGGAATGCTTTTTCAATAGTCTTGAAGGAGTTCCCACATAATGCTGAGCACTTTTTGGCTGCTTTTCCTTCACTCTGCGGTCCAACTCATCCCAAACCATCCCGATTGGGTTGAGGTCGGGTGATTGTGGAGGCCAGGTCATCTGATGCAGCACTCCATCACTCTCCTTCTTAGTCAAATAGCCCTTACACAGCCTGGAGGTGTGTTGGGTCCTTGTCCTGTTGAAAAACAAATGATAGTCCCACTAAGTGCAAACCAGATGGGATGGCGTGTCGCTGCAGAATGCAGAAATGCATTCCAGGTGACTACCTCATGAAGTTGGTTGAGAGAATGCCAAGAGTGTGCAAAGCTGTCATCAAGGCAAAGGGTGGCTACATTGAAGAATCTGAAATAAAATATATTTTGATTTGTTTAACACTTTTTTGGTTACTACATGATTCCATATGTATTATTTCATAGTTTGTCTTATTATTCTACAATATAAAAATAAAAACTGGAATGAGTAGGTGTGTCCAAACTTTGGACTGGTACTGTATATGACTGAAATAATCAAATTTATAACAGACGGTTGGTTCCCTTTCAGTCGGTCACTCGGTAGAACATACTGTACTATGTGGAGTTGACCAATCCTATTCGCCTGAAGCAAACTGAATTCACGCCCAGAGGGTCAATGGATGCAGATCCAGCCCTCAGAAGCCCCGCCTTCCTGGCTATTATATCAGGTTTGGCATCCATTTTATAAATGCTTCGCTCTTCAGCTCGCCTGAAGGAAGAACGTGTCAAGTTCGGCTCTGATTCGGCTCTGACTTCGTTGTCTGTTAGTGGGGAGAGAGTACTCATCCCCCTAGATGTTGCGAGTTTTGGGTCTTGGTATTGTTTTTTGTGTTTGCTTGGGTAGGAGTTGTGTTGGCTAAAAACCCATTCGTTTTTGCTTTGCTTGTGTAGCTAGTGCTTCCTTGCTTGAGGAAAATGGGCAGTGGTAAGAGTAAGTTCAAAAAGGCTAACCAGTTTGAACCTCCGACCATGCCCTACGGGCATGTGGTTTCACAATGAAAATTAAAGAAACTCACAATACTCACTGTTGTCTCCCGGTGGATTCAATTTCCATTGAGATTCGGGCTGACTTTGTGAGGAATATTGGTGGTCAGAGTTGATAGGGGTATCATCCCAGCCAAATGAGGCTCATTCCAGTTTCTCTCGAAGTGTTCAGAGTCCGGATTCCGCGGGATGATATACACTCCCTGATGAGCTCTGGAGGATTTTCAGAGTGTGAATCGGATGACATCAGTCCGGGGACGCCTGAAGCCCTGGCTTTGGATTCGGCATGAGGGAGAACCATTGGGGATGAATGCGCCTTTGATGGTGTTTTCTCCTCCCCAGCGAAGTTCCTCCAGGTTTGGGGGAAGGTATTTACCTCCTGTCCCTGCAACGGTGATGCATTGCTTATCCTCCGTTGAAAGATTTATACCGAGGCTAACAAGGTGGCTAATCCTAGCACAAATAAACAGCGCCGGTTCTCTGGATTCCTGGGGGGACAGTCGGATGTATTTGAATGAGACAGTTTTGCCAACAAAGCTGTTTGACTCCCCAACTATTACTGTTCCAACAGTGCTCCCAAGTGACTCAGTGAATGGTGGGAAAGTTACTGGTTGCCGAGGTCCCCGACCCCGTTGTTGGCCGGGTATCAGAATGTCTTTTCCACGTTCAGACACACGGTTGTCAAGAGTGGTGGATATGAAGGCAGGAAAATTATGTGGATGTATTGAAGCAACATCTCAAGACATCAGTCAGGAAGTTAAAGCTTGGTCGCAAATAAGTCTTCCAAATAGACATTGACCCCAAGCATACTTCCAAAGTTGTGGCAAAATGGCTTAAGTACAACAAAGTCAAGGTATTGGAGTGGCCATCACAAAGCCCTGACCTCAATCCTATAGAAAATTTGTGGGCAGAACTGAAAAAGCGCGTGCGAGCAAGGAGGCCTACAAACCTGACTCAGTTACACCAGCTCTGTCAGGAGGAATTGGCCAAAATTCACCCAACGTATTATGGGAAGCTTGTGGAAGACAACCCGAAATGTCTGACCCAAGTTAAACAATTTAAAGGCAATGCTACCAAATACTAATTGAGTGTATGTAAACTTCTGACCCAATGGGAATGTGATGAAATAAATCATTGTCTCTACTAGTATTCTGACATTTCACATTCTTAAAATAAAGTGGTGATCCTAACTGACCTAAGACAGGGAATTTTTTACCAGGATTAAATGTCAGGAATTGTGCAAAACTGAGTTTAAATGTATTTGGCTAAGGTGTATGTAAACATCCAACTTCAACTGTATATTGTGACATTTTATATAATGTTCATTAGAGTTGTCTCACAGGCATTAACTACTCGGAGCGAATATGGCTAATGGTTATGTATGCTTGTCAAATCACATCAAATGTCATACACATATTTAGCAGATGTTATTGCAGGTGAAGTGAAATGCTTGTGTTCCTAGCTCCAACAGTGCAGTAGTACTTCACTTGTGGTTAAACTAGGTTTTACTTTACTTGTGGTAACCAAGTGAATAGGAAAAATATTTTTTTACATATTTAAAATAAAAACAGGCAGATATTGTGTTCATACAGGAATCACATTTAACAGATAGAGAGGCACTGAAATGTAGAGGATGCTGTGTTGCATAGGTTAATCATAGCTAATTTAATTCCAAACAAAGTGGTGTGATTATCCTGATAAGCCAAATACTTCATTTTGTAATGTTGAAGCAACACGCTGATGAGTTTGGCAAGCTTATCTGCATTGAGGCTCTTATAAACGGTATTAAGGCAGTGTTATGCAACATATAGTGCATTCCTAAAGTATTCAGATCCCTTGACTTTTTCCACATTTTGTAAAGTTACAGCCTTATTCTAAAATGGCTTAAATTGTTCTCCCCCCTCATCAATCTACACATACTAACCCATAATGATAAAGAAAAAACAGGTTTTTGCAAATGTATAAAATAAAAAAACGGAAATTTCACATTTACATAAGTATTAAAACCCTTTACTTAGCACAGTACTCAGTACTTTGCATATCCTCTCAAGCTCTGTCAGGTTGGATGGGGAGCATTGCTGCACAGCTATTTTCAGGTCTCTCCAGAGATGTTCGATCAGGTTCAAGTCCGGGCTCTGACTGGGCCACTCAAGGACATTCAGAGACTCAGCCCCTCCTGAGATGTCTTTGCTGTGCGCTTAGCGTCATTGTCCTGTTGGAAGGGGAACCTTCGCCCCAGTTTGAAGTCCTGAGTGCTCTGGAGCAGGTTTTCATCAAAGATCTCGCTGTACTTTGCTCCGTTCATCTTTCCCTTGATCCTAGTATCCCTGTCCCTGCCGCTGAAAAACATGACACTTGACATTACATTTTTTTAGCATGATATCCTATTGGTAGTTACAGTCTTGTCCCATTGCTGCAACTTCCCTAAGGACTCGGGAGAGGCAAAGGTCGAGAGCCATGCATCCTCTGAAACACGACCCTGCCAGGCGGCATTGCTTCTTGACACACTGCTCGCTTAACCCGGAAGTCAGCCGCAACAATGTGTTGGAGGAAACACAATCAACTTGCAGGCGCCTGGCCTGTTTTAAAGTTTTTATGATGATTTATATACATCCTCTTGTTCAGCGAGGCCCATAGATATGGATACTTTTTTGTCTGATATAGAATTACCTAGATTATCAGATAGTCAGGTAGAGGACCTGGACTGTACTATAACATTTTATCTATGAAAGCAGGGAAGCCACCTGGTCTGGATGGCCTTCCTGTAGAATATTATTTTAAAAAGTATATTGACTTTCTTGTACCTGTATTGACAATGGTTTTCCAGGAGGCTCCCTTTCAGACACCTTTAACTTCTTATGGCTGCAGGGGCAGTATTGAGTAGCTTGGATGAAAGATGCCCAGAGTCAACGGCTTGCTCCTCAGTCCTAGTTGCTAAAATATGCATATTATTATCAGTATTGGATAGAAAACACTCTGAAGTTTCTAAAACTGTTTGAATGATGTCTGTGAGTATAACAGAACTGATATGGCAGGCAAAAACCTGAGAAGAAATCCAAACAGGAAGTGGGAAATCTGAGGTTGATCGATTTTCAACCCAGCCCCTATTGAATACACCGTGGGATATGGATAAAGTTGCACTTCCTATGGCTTCCAGTAGATGTCAACCGTCTTTAGAAACTTGAATGAGGCTTCTACTGTGTTGTGGAGCCGGATGAGAGCTCTTTGAGTCAGTGGCCTGGCAGAGAGCCAGGTCCTGGCCACGCGCATTTCACATGATTGCGACCTGCGTTCCATGGCTTCTCTACAGACATAGGAATTCTCAGGTTGGAACTTTATTGAAGATTTATGATAACAACATCCTAAAGATTGATTCTATACTAAGTTTGACAAGTTTCTTCGACCTGTAATATAACTTTTTGAAGTTTTCGTACGATGTTCGGATGGACCTGCACGAGCGTTTGGATTTGTGTACTAAACGCGCTAACAAAAGTAGCTACTTGGACATAAATAATGGACATTATCGAACAAATCAAGCATTTATTGTGGAACTAGGATTCCTGGGAGTGCATTCTGATGAAGATCGTCAAGGTAAGGGAATATTTATAATGATGATGATTTATAGTGTAATGATTTATAGTGATTTCTGATTTCTGTTGACTCCAACATGGTGGATAACTTTATTTATTTTCTGAGGGCCGTCTCAGATTATTGCATGGTTGCTTTTTCCGTAAAGTTTTTTTTAAAATCTGACACAGAGGTTACATTAAGGAGAGGTATATCTATATTTTCATGTCTAACAATTGTATTTATCGACATTTATAATGAGTATTTCTGTAAAATGATGTGGCTCTCTGCAGTATCACCAGATGCTTTTGGAACTAGTGAATGTAACGCGCCAATGTATACTGAGATTTTTAAATATGAACTTTATCAAACAAAACATACATGTATTGTGTAACATGAAGTCCTATGAGTGTCATCTGATGAAGATCATCAAAGGTTAGTGATTAATTTTATCTCTATTTGTGCTTTTTGTGATTCCTCTCTTTGGCTGGAAAAATTGCTGAATTATTCTGTGAGTTGGTGGTGACCTAACAATCGTTTGTGGTGCTTGTAAAGCCTATTTGAAATCGTACACTGTGGTGGAATTAACAACAAGATTACTTTTAAAACGGTATAAGACGGAATGTTTGAGGAATTTTAATTATGAGATTTCTGTTGTTTTGAATTTGGCGCCCTGCACTTTCACTGGCTGTTGTCATATCGATCTTGTTAACGGGATTGCAGCCCTAAGAAGTTTTTAATAAGGCTTTGATATTTTTGATCACTAAAAAGGATAGATACTACAGAGCTATTAGCCTCAATGTGGATTGTAAGATTCTTACTAAGACTCTTGGGATACACTTAGAGAAGGCACTACCTAATATCATACATTGTGACCAAGAAGGATTTATTAAGAACCTCAACTGATAATATGAGAAGGCTCTTACATCTCATGTGGTTAAACCACTCAAATATAGTTCCTACCGCTGCTGTCTCCTTAGATGCCGAGAAGGCATTTGATATGGTAGAGTGGGCTTTTCTCTTAAGAACCCTAGGAAAATTCGGGTCTGGACCAGACTTTTGTAAATGGATAGGTGTCCTTTATTCCAATCCTAAAGCAACAGTACTTACAAGTGGAATTATGCTTCCTTTTTTTGTCTTTCTAGAGGCACAAGGCAGGGTTGCTCACTCTCCCCTCTCCTGTTTTAGAGTCTCTTGCGACAAGGATAAGAACAGATTCAGAATTTATAGGTGTCCATGGAGGAGGAAAAGAACGCAAGCTGCTTATGTATGCAGGCAATATTCTACTGCTGGTCTCTGATCCTCTTCAGTCTGTACCACAATTACTTACTTGTATTTAATCATATTCTAGTTTGTCAGGCTACAAAATGTATTGGAATAAGTTGGAAGAAATGCCAATTAATGCCCAATGTTACTCTGGAACCGTTACCCCATTTAATTTAAAATGGGTTCCTACTGGGATGAAATATTTGGGTATTAAATTGAGTTCAAATTTGGAGGAAGTGATAGGCAAACACATCTAACCACTACTTATCAAGATTAAGACCAATTTAGAAAAATTGAAAAAGATACAACTTTCTTTATGTGGAAAGATCAACAGGATTAAAGTGGTTGTGGTCCCACAATTTGATTGTAATCTTTACAATGTTACCTATGTCTATTCCAGACCGGTATTTTAAACAATATGACAAAATAACTAAATACTTTAATTAAGTGATATTGGAAAAAAACACAGGATTAATATGAAGAAGATGTGCTCGCCAAGGAATGTAAGGAGGCTTGGCTTTACCAATGTTAAATTGTACAATTTATTATTTGAAGTGGCTAAATTGGCGATGCATTGGGGTAAGGGAATGCTGGCTTGGATTAGATAATAATAGAACGGGAACCAAGTTATCTCTCCCCCCCCCCCCCCCCCCCCCCCCCCCCCGCTGTTGATATTCTATCACATAGTCTTACAGGGGAGAGGTCTGTTGCAATTCCCAACCCAATGTTGTTTAAAAAAAAAGGTGTGGAGAACAGTACACAAGATATGTGGAATTTTACATATAAAACAAGAATACTCATCATTGTGGCACAAGCCTAGGCTACGGATAGGAAAGAAGTCTGTGTGTGGCTAATGAAATGAATTCATATTATTAGGTGGTGAAGATGTTTTGTCATACTCAGACAAAAATATGATGTGGGAGACAAACAAGATTTCTATAAATATTTACAATTGAGGGAATGTTTGTTAACCGGCTATCAACAAAATCCAGGAAAGAACCCAATAGCAGAGTATTTGGAATTACTCCAACATAAAGCAGCCAATTTTTACTCAATATTTAGTCACCTGCAGAGTAAAGACTTTATAAACCTCAGAACAATATGGCAAATTTCCCTTAAGTGTGAAATTAAGGAGGATACCTGGTTGAAGATCTTGTCTAGCTTAGGGAGGAACCTAAGGGAAGCCACGGGGAAACTTACTCAATAGAAGATACTACATAGGTTTTATTGGACCCCAACAAGGCTTCATCAGATGGGGCTGACCAACAATTCTCTGTGTTGGAAATGCCAACATTAGTGTACATTAGTGCTACCTTTCTGGAAGGATGTTTTTGAAATATCTGGAGAAATGGTTGGGGTTAACAATTCCAGTTTCACAGAGAAAATGTCTCTTGGGTGATAAAACAGAGATACCTAATGTAAAAATTAGGAATTTGCACTGATCACTGTTGGTATCGTTACAGCAGCTAGAGTAATCCTTTGATTTTGGAAGGGCCATGTCACTCCTACTTTGAAACAGTGTATAGAATCAATGTTGGAGGTAGCATCTTATGAAAAACATGCTTGCTAGGATCACTGGTAGAAAAGACAATTCTAGAAGCTGGACGTGTTTTATTTGTCATGTTGTTTCTAAGACTGAGAGGTTATGACTTATGTCTGTGTCCCCATTGAGACACAGACAGACATTGGTTCACGTCCATAGACCTGAAGGATGCATATTTTCATGTGTTATACATCCTCCCCATCTCCCTATCGCCCGCATCTTTTCTGTGGTGGTGGAGTCGGCTTTGTTGATATAACAGGTATAATATGGTTCCCATATTCAGTCTCTGGGGTTTATAGTGATTCACAAGAAAAGTTGATTTGACTCCGGCTTCTGGACTCGGTTCTGAATCATGCGTTTTTTGTCCCAACAGAGGAGGGTCGCATTCCGGCTCTGTCTGGCATGGTTCCAGCTGGGGCAAACTGTGTCTTTTCGCTTGTGCCTGCGGTTATTTGGTCTGATGGCCTGTATGATAGCTGTGGTGCCTCTGGAACTTCTGTTGATACGTCGGTTTCAGCGCTGGGTGATTGCCGACAACAGGACGATGGTGCCGTACATTAACAGGCAGGGAGGGACACGGTCTCGCTTTCTCCTGAACCTGGCCAGTTATCTTCTCGTATGGAGCAGCGTGCATTTCCTGTCGCTCAGGATGACGTATCTTCCCAGATCTCTCAACATGGGTGCGGATCTACTTTCCAGGGGGGGTCCCATCTCTAAGGAGTGAAGACTGTAGTGGTCCAAATAGGGGACAGGCAAGGCCGAAGAAGATGTTATGCATAGCGAGAAAACGCGCATTGTTGTCTGTTCTTCTCAATAAGGAATCTTGGCACTCCGTTGGGAACGGATTCTTTGGCGTATCAGTGGCCTAAGACCCTGCTTTATGTGTTCCTCCAGTGGACCTGATTCAGGCCACCGTGGATAGTGTCCGTCAGGAGGGTCTGTTGTTGATTTGGTGGGTCCCCGGTGGCCCAAACAACATTGATTGCCGGAGATCATTGATTGCAGGGTTCCGTGTAGTCGGGATCTATTGTCCCAGGCGCATGGGAGAATTTGGCACCCACGACCGCAGATATGGGATCTGTGGGTTTGGCCCCTGAAAGGTTGAACCCTCAAATGTGATTACGACTGTACAGTCAGCGCATGTGCTTTCTACAAGACAGCTGTATACATATACAGTGCATTCAGAAAGTATTCAGGCCCCTTTGCTTTTTCCACATTTTGTTACGTTACAGCCTTATTCTAAACTGTATTAAATATTTAGTTTTACTCATCAAATCGGCACACAATACCCCATAATGACAATGGGAAAACAGTTTATATATTTTTTTAAATGTATTATAAATAAAAAACTGGAACTTATTATTTTTTATTTGTACTTTTTACCCACTTTTTCCCCCCAATTGGTAGATACAGTCTTGTCCCATTGCTGAAACTCCTGTACGGACGCTGGACAGGCAAAGGTCGAGAGCCATGCTTCCTCCGAAACACGACCCCGCCAAGCTGCACTGGTTCTTGACACACTACTCGCTTAACCCGGAAGCCAGCTGCACCAATGTGTCAGGGGAAACACCGACCAACTGGCGATCGAAGTCAGCGTGCCGCCACAAGGAGTTGCTAGAGCGTGATAGGACAAGGACATCCCAGCCGACCAAACCCTCCCATAACCCAGACGACACTGGGCCAATTGTGCGCCGCCTGATGGGTCTCGCGGACGCAGCCCGGAATCTAACCCGATGCAGTGCCTTAGACTGCTGTGCCACTCGAGGCTTGAATACATAAAAAGGCACATGACAGCCTGCCAAAAAGAACCTTAAGGACTCTCAGACCATGAGAAACAAGTTTAGCTGGTCTGATGAACCAAGATTGAACTCTCTCGCCTGGCCAATACTATCCCTACGGTGAAGCATGGTGGTGGCATTATCATGTTGTGGGAATGTTTTTCAGGGCAGGGACTGGGAGACTAGTCAGGATCGAAGGAAAGATGAACGGAGTAAAGTACAGAGAGATCCTTGATGAAAACCTACTCCAGAGCGCTCAGGACCTCAGACTGAGGTGAAGGTTCATCTTCCAACAGGACAACAACCCTAAGCACACAGCCAGGAGTGGCTTCGGGACAAGTCTCTAGCTGTCCTTAAGTTGCCCAGGCAGAGCCCGGAATTGAACCTGATCGAACATCTAAACATCTAACCATCTAAAAATAGCTGTGCAGCGATGCTCCCCATCCAACCTGAGAGCTTGTGAGGATCTGCAGAGAAGAATGGGAGAAACTCCCCAAATACAGGTGTGCCAAGCTTATACTGTCATACCCAAGAAAACTTAAGGCTGTAATCACGGCCAAAGGTGATTCAACAAAGGGTCTGAATGCTTATGTAAATGTGATATCTGTTTTTATTTTTAATACATTTGCAAAACAAATTGCTTTGTCATTATGGAGTATTGTATGTACATTGATTTAATTTTGTGTATGGTGTGTACAACAATTTAATCCATTTTAGCATAATGAAACAAAACGTGAAAAAAGTGAAGGCGTCTGAATACTTTCCGAATGCACTGTAAGTGGCGCGAGTTTGAGGGTTGGTGTCAGGTTAAAGGTGTTTCCCCTTCATCAGAGAGCTTTGGAGGACATTTTCGTGTTCTTGCATGAGGATTTTGAGCAGGGCCTTTATTTTTCCACATTGAAGGTTTATATGGCAGCCATCTCAGCTTGTCATGTAGGGATTGACGGCTCTACCCCAGGGTCTCATCTTCTGGTTGTGCAGTTCCTGAAATGCGTGTGTCAGCTCAGACCAGTGTCTAAGCCTACAGCACCGATCTGGGACCTGCCTTTGGTCCTGGATACTGTGTGAGCCTTTGTTTGAACCATTGGAACCTGTGGACCTAAAAGTCCTTTCCTACAAGACTGCCCTGCTCATGACCTTGGCCAAGGGCGTTGGGGATCTCCACACACTATCACACTACCGGAAAATTTCAAGAACTTTCTAAGTTTCTTCAAGTGCAGTCTCAAAAACCATCAAGCGCTATGATGAAACTGGCTCTCATGAGGACCGCAACAGGAAAGGAAGCCCCAGCGTTACTTCTGCTGCAGAAGATAAGGTTATTAGAGTTACCAGCCCAAATAAATGCTTCACAGAGTTCAAGTAACAGACACATCTCAACATCATCTGTTCATACAAAAATCCCTGTTCAGATCACTGCCAAAATCTGCATCTAATTCAGGAAATGTTTCAATGATGTCTCAATTGTACAGGATTGGAGTATTCCTGTGTCAAATTATGCAATGCTTCAATCACATTGGACAAAGGAGCAGATGTAAAGGTTCCAATAGTTTTGTCCTTAGCATGACTGTCAAGCCCTGACCTTAGAAATCCTTCTATTTCTCTATTTGGTTAGGTCGGGGTGTGACTAGGGTGGGCATTCTAGTTTTTTGTTTCTAGGTTGGCCTAGTATGGTTCCCAATCAGAGGCAGCTGTCTATCGTTGTCTCTGATTGGGGATCATATTTAGGCAGCCTTTTCCACCTGTTGTGTGTGGGATCTGGGTTTTGTATTGTTGCTTTTTATCCCTACAAAGCTGTATGTTTTGTTTGTTACTCTTTATTGTTTTGTTGCTGGTTCACATTAATAAACATGATGAACGCCTTCCACGCTGCACCTTGGTCCAATCCTTCCAACAACGATCGTTACAATGACAATGCTATTGGAACAGGGAAAGAGAGAGAGAGAGAGAGAGAGAGAGAGTAGGCTCAGGGATTAGAATCTCTGACCTGATTCTGGGCTGAACATGTAATATCATAAATGCCAGATTATGAATCCCGTTGGAGCCTGAGGCAGGGAGGGTTAAAGATGAACACAATCTCTTAATCCTATGATAAAGGGGGTTAAGGGACTGGGGCTGAACGATGGGGGAGGGACATCCAAATGAAATCCCAGGTGGA